>NC_136488.1:172995420-173005420 GCF_053919585.1 Euprymna scolopes | reverse complement strand
CTGTGCCTAAATCAAAACGTGGATTCCATGAACAAAGCTTCTTTCTTAGAACTGCACGCCTGTGGAACTCTGTTCCGTCTGCCTGCTTCCCACCGGACTACAACTTGGATGTCTTCAAGTCCAACGTTAACAAATTCCTAATGATTCGCCCCCTTAAGTAAACACTTCATCAAATCTCCACACTAACGTAATGTACTCGCAATAACCCTTATCCCTGAGTGGCTTCCGGGGCTTGATAAGTGGTGATCACTGTGTAAAAAAAACAAAAAAACTCTAGCTTAGAGGGAGGGGACACTAAAACTTACTGGTATGGTTTGAAATAATCTGAAAAACAGTACGAAGAGACGATTCCAATATTTCTCATGTTATATCTCCCCTCTTTTGAAATTAGGGTACAATTATGAATATCTCCAGTATCAAATAATCCTTAAACACTGAAATTTAATTTATGTATGAAAACCAAAGAGGGCAGATATAACATATGAGAAATATTTGGAATCAAGTCTTGCTGGTGTTTAAGATCATTTGAAACCATGGCAGCAAGTTTTAGTCTCCCCTATATCAAGGCCAGAGGTTTTGGGGATATCAGATATTTTCTAATTTATATGCAAAACTAGGAAAACGAATGACTATGATTGAAACATTTTAATGCTGTAAAAAAGTGCCAAAAAAAAATGCTCTGAATGATAGATGATATATATATATATATATATATATATATATATATATATATATATATATATATATATCCATTTTCACTCCAAACAAGGCACAGTGCAACTTTGATGTAGGGGGCTACTATCGAGGACAGTAGTTGCAGGGATACTTTGAAGGGAGTCGAGCAGCAAGATGTCTCTTCACATTACACTTGAACTTTTGCATGTCAGTAGAGTTGGGAAAACATGAATCCGAAAGGGAGTTCCAGATTCTAGCAATTCTAGAGAAGAAACTATTAGTAGAATGCCTTCTTCCATTTATGAATCTCTACAGTGTAAAGGTGGGACTTTGCTGCTTGTCGAGTTTGTCGGGGTATTTAAGTCGTGGGGGTACAAGGGCTTGTAGTTCGTCAGAGCATCCGCTATTAAAATAATTGTAAAACAGGCAGAGGGATGCAACATTTCGTCGATGGAACAGGACCTATTAGGTTGGCGACTCTTTTTTGAAACCTTCCAGGAGCGAGAGACTAGTAGCAGGTGCACCAGCTCAAATGTGACAACAATACTCCATTCATGGGCGAATGATGGCATTGTAGAGGTACAGGATACTTTCAGGAAACAGTAGCTTTCTAGCATGGTAGAGAAAGCCCACCTACCTTGCGTGGCAATGCTCTGAATGTATCTGTTCCAACTCATGTTCCTTGTGAATGCTAAGCCGAGGAGTTTGAAAGCAGTACTTACAGGTAATGTATCTTTAACCATAGTAATAGGTGGTTGAAAATGTTTTTTTTGTAATTATTGAAGGAGACAAGCTTAGTCTTGGCAGTATTGAATGTGACCATCCATTTTTGTCACTGTGAAGAATTTCGTTGTTGAAGCTGTTATGTTGCGTAAGTGGAATTGTGCTTCCAGAATGGAAAACCAGCCATTCACTTCCGTTTCCATGAATTCTGAAGTTTGATATTAACTTGTTGCAAGCAGGCTTCTTCCATTTTTTTTTGTATATATATATATATATATATATATATATATATATATATATATATATATATATAGTCTTTGAAGTTTTTAACATTTGAAACTATACAAAAAATTATTTTTTATCATTCGTTAAAAAAAAACATCTAGTCAGTAAGTCATTTAATCACCTGCAATCACTGCATCAACTCTCAAATTTACTATAATACCAATTTTTTTTTATTTTTCAAGGGATCATCAGTTGTTTACCATGAAACACTGTTTCGGGGATTTAAAAACAAAACAGTGTATTACATCATGGCTCCCCAGCAGTGTTGATCAAACACCACCACCCTTAATCTTAGGAAGAAGACAAGTTACAAAAATGTTGATCCAATTTCCTATTCTTAATTGCAATTACTAACCTTTTCATAGTATAAAAATGAATTTCTTACCTGTGCGATTCATCAATTTCCACATTTAAAATGGATTATATTTATTTGCTGTCCACTCAGCAAAATGTGGCACAAGGCCGGAAAGTGGTAACCCAGCAGGGTCCCCTAAAGGAGGGGCACTCCTTCAATTTTAAAAATTGCCTGAATAACCCCGTCGGCAACCCCGGTCGGGGCGCCTCAGGCAGCAAGCAATAAACTTACCCCACCGGAAAGCCCGGTGGCAAGGCCTGGGAGGGTGGACCTCCTAGGTATTACCCAGGCGGTGTACCTCAGTCCAACAGGTGCTGGGCCGGTCTCCGGCCCCTCACCTGTTGGGTTGAGTGTCAAGTGACGGATCCTTGACTGGTACTATCCATTTGAAATGGATTATATTTATTTGCTGTCCACTCAGCAAAATGTGGCACAAGGCCGGAAAGTGGTAACCCAGCAGGCTCCCCTAAAGGAGGGGCACTCCTGCAATTTTAAAAATTGCCTGAGTAACCCCATCGGCATTCCCCGGTCGTGGCGCCTCAGGCAGCAAGCAATAAACTTGCCCCACCGGAAAGTCCGGTGGCAAGGCCTGGGAGAGTGGACCTCCTAGGTATTACCCAGGCGGTGTACCTAAGTTCAACAGGTGCTGGGCCGGTCTCCGGCCCCTCACCTGTTGGGCTGAGTGTCAAGTGACGGATCCTTGACTGGTACTATCCATTTGAAATGGATTATATTTATTTGCTGTCCACTCAGCAAAATGTGGCACAAGGCCGGAAAGTGGTAACCCAGCAGGCTCCCCTAAAGGAGGGGCACTCCTGCAATTTTAAAAATTGCCTGAGTAACCCCGTCGGCAGGCAGCAAGCAATAAACTTGCCCCACCGGAAAGCCCAGTGGCAAGGCCTGGGAGGGTGGACCTCCTAGGTATTACCCAGGCGGTGTACCTCAGTCCAACAGGTGCTGGGCCGGTCTCCGGCCCCTCACCTGTTGGACTGAGTGTCAAGTGACGGATCCCTGACTGGTACTATCCATTTGAAATGGATTATATTTATTTGCTGTCCACTCAGCAAAATGTGGCACAAGGCCGGAAAGTGGTAACCCAGCAGGCTCCCCTAAAGGAGGGGCACTCCTGCAATTTTAAAAATTGCCTGAGTAACCCCGTCGGCATTCCCCGGTCGGGGCGCCTCAGGCAGCAAGCAATAAACTTGCCCCACCGGAAAGCCCGGTGGCAAGGCCTGGGAGGGTGGACCTCCTAGGTATTACCCAGGCGGTGTACCTCAGTCCAACAGGTGCTGGGCCGGTCTCCGGCCCCTCACCTGTTAGGCTGAGTGTCAAGTGACGGATCCTTGACTGGTACTATCCATTTGAAATTGATACATTTTTTAATTTATCAGTCTTGTATTTATAAGATTTGGATTAATCCATTTAACTACTTATCACCCCCACTATAGTTAGTAGTTTGTATATTTACATTCTTATTTATTTAAAATTAGATATATAAAGGTTAAAAATATTTTATTTTTACATATATACATTTTTTTTTTATATATATACATAAATTTATCATATGTAATTATAAATACATTTATGCATTGCTAATATAGTTTCGGATTTCCTTTATTAATATAGCCTGGTTTAACTTAAACGATTCAAAAGCATCAGGATATATATGTATATTATATTATATTAGACGAAGAAAGGAGAAAAATGTACTTTTTGTTTTACTTACGTCGGAGGTTTCTTTTTCTTTTTAACGTTTGCGGCGAAGAAGTTGAAAAGTTGGTTACATTTTCTTGGATTCTCCAACAGTTGTGTTTCATTTCCTTTTCTTCCCAGTAATATTTGTTCTTTTCTTGTCGGGTGGCATTGTTCTTTTGTAGGGGTTACCATTGTAACACTGGCTGGCGCTTGTATTCATTAGTTGTAATTTGAATGATAAAAGTAATACCAATGTTAACTTTTAAAAGGAAAGAACGCTATTTGCCTTTTTACATTGTGGAGAGAGTACACCTCTTGTTAATAATGTTCGCCGGCAACGTACTTCTTGTTGGTTCGGGTGCTAAGAGTGTACTGGCTACTTGCCTATCATGCTAGCTAGGGCTTGGTTAAGGAGAAAGAGAGAGAGAGAGAGAGAGGTGAGGGGATGGAGATGATGAGGAACTCTGGATAGCAGTTCTTAGTTTGTGTTCGGTTATAAGAAGGAGAAAGAGAAGGGCTAAGAAACTATTATTTTGCGGGAATGGTATTATTTTCGTCCTACTTCGTGGCTTTTAGGGGTGACTCAGATCAGTCCTACATGCGTTTTATGATGTGGTCATAAAATGTATAGTTATGCTTGTAATATACTGTTTGTATAGTATAATTTTTTTTAGAAATGTTCGTATAAAATTTTCAGGTGATATAAACAAACAAGAAAGGGGGGGGGGGAGAAAAACGAAAAATTCCAAACCGGACTGGTTGAATCCAAGATGTGATATTGTCCTTTGTAAATATCATGAATCGAAAGATGCATATATCCGGTTTTGGAGTTTTAAAACAGTAGAAATATTTGATGGGAATTAATCCTAAGTGGTGAGTATTTTTTTAAACCCAAAATCTGTAAAACGTTGAAATTAAATACATTGTCAGGAAAAACAGGAATAAATATAGAAAGTTAGCAGCAGGTTCTCTTCAACGCAAGGCTCCTCGAGTAGGTTGACCGCAGGTCAAGTTTTGTGGGAATTGTATAACTGTAGGAGATAGGTTGGGTTAAAGGGGAAGCGAGGGAATGGGGCAAAAATAGAGAAAGAGAGGGCCTTGAACATTTTTTATATACATTTTTCGAATTTTTCCTTTTTTCTTCCCCCCCCCCTCATTCCTGTTTGTTTATATCCCCTGGCAAATTTTATAGTTTTCTCACCTCACAATGGCGTCCTATCTTTTTAATCTAACAGCTATATGCTGTTTTTTTTTCTCACATTTTCACCCCAAAGAAGGCACATTGCCACTTTGGTGTAGAGGGCTACTATCGGGGACATAAGCTACAGAGGTACTATGTAGGGAGTTGGGCAGCAAGATGTCGGTTCACGTTACACATGAGCATCTGCATATCAGTACAGTTGGGCAAGCAACGACCCGGAAGGGAATTCCAAAGTCTAGCAGTATTGGGAAATAAACTACGAGAGTAGAAAGCTCTCTTACATCTAGGGATCTGTACTGTGTTGGGGTGGGATTTAGCTGCTTGCCGGGTTTGCCGAGGGTATTTACGTCATGTGGGCACAAGTGCTTGCAGTTCGTCGGAGCATTCACCATTAAAATACTTGTAGAACAGGGAGAGGGATGCAACATTTTGTCGATGGGACAGAGGCTGAAGCTTAGATGCCAGTTCAGGGTCTATCAGGTTGGCGACTCTCTTTTGGGCCTTGACTAGAAGCGAGAGACTAGTAGCAGATGGACCAGCCCAAATATGACAACAATACTCCATACATGGGCGAACGGTGGCCTTATACAGTACAGTATACTTTCGGACGTTAGTAGCTTTCTAGCACGGTAGAGAGAGAGAGAGAGAGAGCCTACCTTCTTCGCAGCGGTCCTGACAATGCTCTCAATGTAATTGTTCCAACTCATGTTTCCTGTGAACGTTAGGCCGAGGAGTTTAAAAGATGTACTTTCAGATAATGACTCTTTGGCCATTGCTATTGGTGGTAGAGAAGGTTCCTTGTAATTATTGAAGGAAACAAGTTTAGTCTTGGCAGCATTTTTGTCCCCATTCCACTACAGATTGGAGGTCATCCTCTAGTGTTTCTGCCATTTCCTTAGATATGTCTTCATTTGTTTTCTTGTCGTGCCTGTTATAGAGCGTGGTGTCATCAGCATATATACCCATCTCAGGGACAATTTTGTCAGGGAAGCCATTTACGAATATTAGGAATAATAAAGGTCCAAAGATAGACCCCTGAGGCACTCCCGCATTTATATCATATTGTTTAGATGTACGACCGTCGACTGGATTTTTCTCTTATCTAAGAAGGATTTAATTATGTTAAGTATTCGTCCAGTGAGACCGTATGATCTAATTTTCCTGAGAATACCTTCATGCCATGCCTTAGATATATCTAGAGCTGTTTTGTTTTGAGGAGAATTTTTATAATATTTTGAATGATAACGGCTATTTTCTCGTTTGAAAAATCAGAACAAAAAGGTCATTTCCATATTACAAGCACTTCAATTCTATTTTTACATGAAGACGCAACGCTAATGAACACATAAATAATTTTGACTTGTTACTTTTTTTTTTTTTTATTTTAGGGTCTTCACCAAAATCCGTTTTTTTTGGGGGGGAGGGGTAACAAACAAAAAGGGGAAAAAAGAAAAAAAACATGTAAAGCAAATTTTCCGGAAATGGGGAACAAAAGAAATGAGCTAATGAAGTACAGACCCGAAATATGATTAAAATTATCCGAATTTAATTAAGAGAAAATAAAATGTTAGTATTGCTTTTATCTTCTAAAGCTATGTTTAGAAAACCTTTAAAGTAACATATAAAACCAAAAAAAATACAAGAAAACAACAAATGTTACTTGAAAGAAAGGCTGAAAGTAAAAAAACATATAAAAAAACAGAAAATAGTTCTTTTAAGTCTTTAAATTCAGTCTTTCAACAAAAAGTTTGGGTTTTTTTCTTTTTTTCAGGATAGAAAATATACAATGCTGAGTTGCAAAGTTCTTTTAAAGTTTTTTCCTTTCTGTCCTTTTTTTATTTCTTGAAACAAACGAAACCTATAAAAGTTTTTTAGTGTGTGTGTGTGTGTGTGTGTGTGTGTGTGTGTGTGTGTGTGTGTGTGTGTGTGTGTGTGTGTCTCTCTCTCTCTCTCTCTCTCTTCATAGTATGGAGTGCTCGAAATAAAATTTCTTTTCTCAGGAAAGGGTTATCATCATCATCATCATCATCATCATCATCATCATCATCATCATCATCATCATCATCTTCTTTTTCTTCTTCGTCTTCTTTTTCTTCTTCTTCTTTTTCTACCTTCCTCAGAAATAATATTACTTTTCTCTGAAAAGGTTTGTCTGGCTACTTCTTCATCCGTTCAAAAGGGGATGAATAAAATAAATCACTGTTGACGAGTCTCTAGTCAACAGCTTGAAATAAAAATGGTGACAGGCTCTGCCACACTTTTTCTTTTTCAGTAAATGATGTATTTTAGAACACCAATTTCAAACCACTCCAATAAAGGCTCTCAAGCTTAGTGAAGTGGTTGAATAAATTTACGTCAGTTGACGGAGCCCGGAAAATGAGTCTTGCTCGCTAGAAACCTTATCAGGAACTGATTTGAAAAAAAGGCGAGAGAGAGAGAGAGAGAGAGAGACAGAGAGACAGAGAGAGAGAGAAATGGCCGTGAAGACTTAAATGACAAAAAAGGGAGAGAGAGAGAGAGAGAGAGAGAGAGAGAGAGTGATGCATGCACATACACATTCGTCAGCTGAAAAGGTCTCTCTGTACGTATGACTGCTGGACAACAAAGAAGAGAGGGAGTAAGAGGAATGCTACAGGCTAACCAAAAATGATGACTCCCGCCTTCCCTTTGCACTGCTAATAAAAAAATAAAAATAAAATAAAATTCTGACAATATGCACACACACACATACACACATACACACACACATACACACACACACACACACACACACACACATATATATATATATATATATATATATATATATATATATATATATATATATATATATATATATATTTAAATAAGGGAGTAGTCACCAACAATGTGTATTTTTTAACATTATTTTATTATTCCGTGTCTTGGTTTTTCATTGGGAATCATGTTTGGATCATTGTAATAATGTTTTTAAGTCATTGAAATCGTTTTTACGCGCGTTTCAGACGTTCTATGGTGCGTCCTCGTCAGAAATTATTTTCAAATGTGTTACAACATACAATAGTACATTAACTAAAAAAGAAAAAGACTTCCTTACAAACTTCACAACAAAAACAAACATCTTCTATGTGCTACCCAAAATACACAAATCTAACCAAGTAAGACATGCCATCAACATACAAAAGTCGGAATACATAAGCATCCCAAACCCCAACGACCTCACATTCAGACCCATAGTAACAGGACCATCATGCCCAACAAGCAGACTTAGCAACCTAATAGATATACTATTACAGCCCTTCACCAATCTAGTCAGAAGTTTTGTAAGAGATAACACACACTTCCTTAGCTCCCTACCACAAACAGTAGACGATGGGACTATACTAGCCACATTCGATGTTAGCAGCCTATATAGCAATATCCCACAGAATCTAGGAAAAGAAGCTATCGCATATTGGATTGACAAACATACACATACTTTACACCCCCAGATTCAATAAACAATTCGTGATTGATAGCATCGACATAATCCTCAATAACAACTCCTTCCAATTCAATAAAGACAACTACATCCAAATACTAGGCACAACAATGGGTACCAAAATGGCACCGACATATGCCACCCTTACACTCGCCTTCCTAGAAGAGACCCTTTATGAAAGGATATAGTAAAAGTACGGGCACAATATAAAAACACTCTTCATAAAATCTTGGAAAAGATACCTAGACGACTGCTTTATCCTCTGGAGAACCTCATGGAGGGATATCAAAGAATTCCACAATTTGCTACAAAATCTACACCCAAAAATAAACTTCACACTAGAACAAAGCCCCACAGAACTACCTTTCCTAGACATCCTAGTAACAATAAAAAACAACAACATAATCACAGACATCTACCACAAACCCACAGACACTCAACAATACCTCCACTTCAAAGGCACCATCCTAAAAACTGTCTAAAATCGATACCCTACTCCCTAGCACGCAGAGTCTGCACCATAGTAACAGACAGACACCTCCGTTCAACTAGACTGAATGAACTACAAATAACACTGCGGAAAAGAGGATATCCACTACCACTAATACAAAAAGGTATTGAACTGGCTGAAAAAATTCCAATAGACCAATTAAGAACCCCAAAAGAACACAACAAAGAACAAATTCTAGCATACGTCTCTACACACAACACAAACAACCCAGAACTATTCACACAGATAACAAAAAACCTTATCCTCCTCAATCAGAACGACAAACTAAACAACATACTTAAAACAACAAAAATAATAAAAAGCAAACGCCAACCCAAAAACTTAAAACACATCCTAACTTCCTCAAAACTCGTCCCACATACTACAAAACGAGTTACAAAATGCAACAAACCTCGATGTGGAGTATGTTACATAATAATAGAAGGTAACGCATACACATTCAAAAACCCAGCACAAACATTCAAAATAAAAAGGATCTAAATTGCACCTCCAGAAATGTAGTATATGCACTAAGATGCACAACATGCAACAAATCCTACATAGGCGCCACCAAACATTTCAGCAATAGAGTGGCCTTACATAAGAGCAACATCGAAATTGCAGATAACAGACACCTCTATGTTTCAAAACACGCACACACATGCAGTGGAAACAGCTTCAAAATAATGGCAATCTTCCAAACAGACAATTATTTTTATTTACTTACGCAGGAAAAAAAGTTCATCACCAGATTCACTCCTGAACTGAACAGAACCTAATACCATCACACAAAAACATGAAATGCAAGGTACACTCGCATGCACATCCATACACATACACATATACACACCCACACATAAATCAGAACCGACACATTAAAACACACACACGTGCGCGCATACAACCACACACAGACATAACACCCCTATCTCTAATACAACACACTGAACAATACCAACCCTACTTAACCTCGATCTCTCCATATTGTTTCCTCTGGATTTCATTCCTTACATTTTAATTATACTTTTATTTAAAAAAAAATGTTTCCCATTTTATGAACTCCTTGCACAAGATTATTTTTTTGTGTTTTTGACTAGCTTTCATGTAATGCTGTTT